>NC_133619.1:31940389-31955389 GCF_048593235.1 Sminthopsis crassicaudata | reverse complement strand
ATAGGAAGATGGTTGCCACAGATCCCAACAAATTAATTTCTTACCCCCCAGTAGGTTGAAGTTGCTCTTCTGTTTCCTCAAAACCACTCTGGGCTCATGTGAAATCCCTAACCTCTTTGACTGCTCTTCACCTACCTGGGTGCTGGCCCCCTCCATGTGTACTAAGAAGACCCAGGAACAGATGGCTGCTCAGCCACCCTGAAGGAGCAAGGAAGAAAGGTGCATGGGACCACATCTTCATAGATGGATATGTGGATCCCACAGCCTGGTGCCATAGAATGAGCTGGTGGGACCATGGATTTGGGGATTAAAATTAATTTTCTCTTATGAAATAATGAAAAATAGACATTGGTACATTCCTATTAAGCTCAACTCAATCATTTTTTTCACACTTTACTATATGCAAGGCATGGAATAGGTCATGTGGGAAACAGGGATGAAAAAGATATAGTTTTTGTCCTCAAAGAGTTTACATTCTAGTAGAATGGAGAATGTGCATATATATAATGTATTTATTTGAAAAGATAGGATATGATAACATGATTAAATATTCATTTCCCACCATTTGAAGTATTAATATTGATGCAAAGATGTATGTCTTTTGTCAACAACATATTCTTAGGTTCTGTTTTTCTAATCATTCTGCTATCCATTTATATTTTATAGGGGAACTCATCCTATTCACTTTCACAGTTATGATTATTAATTCTCTACTTCCTATACTACACATTTCTTAAACGAATTCTCTTTCTCTCTCTCTCTCTCTCTCTCTCTCTCTCTCTCTCTCTCTCTCTCTCTCTCTCTCTGTCTCTTTCTTTCTCTCTTTCTCTCCAGAAACAGGGAGAGAAATAGACAGACTTATACACAGTTATGTATAAAAATCTAACTTACCTAATAAGGAAAGAGGAAGGGAATTGAATAATAAAAATAGAGCAGATTAAAAAGGACAGATGAATCAGACGTAGTTAGAAACAAAATAGGAGGGACAGAATAAGAAAACAGAGGAGAAATAGAAGAAAATGAGGTGAAGGGAAATACAAAGCTGGTAATTATAACTGAGTGTGAATAGAATGCACTCAACTATAAAATGGAAGTGAATAGAAGAATGAATTAGAAACCAGAATCTAACGGTGTGTTGTTTACAAGAGATATACTTGACACAGAAAGATACACATAGAGTTAAAATAGAGAACAGGGGCAGATTCTAACATGCTTGACCTGAAATAATAAAGGCAGAAGCAGCAATCATGGTTTCACACAAAAACAAAAGCAAAAAGAGATATAAATTAAAGAGATATTCAGGGAAATTATGTTTTGCTCAATAGTACTACAGATAATAAAATCATAATACCATAAATTTTACAGCAAATTTTTTTTCTGATAAAGGCTAGGTTTTAGTGATACTCTTGCCTCCTGGTTCTCCCGCTCCCTGTCTTATATGTTTCATTTCCTTTTTGTTGGTTATTCAGGCTTCTCTCATCAACTGTGGCTTCCCCACAAGCTTCTGATTGGGCCCTCTTCTCTGTTCTTTGTTTTTTGGTAATCTCATAAAATCACTCAGGTTTAATTCTTATCTCTATGCTTCTCACATTCATCTATCCAATCTTAATATCTCTGATGAGGACCAGTTTCACATCGCAAAATACCTTTAGGACATCTCAAATAATGTACTTTCAAAGTCTGTTCCAAATAAAGCTTATTCCCTCCACATCAAACCCATTCCTCTTTCTACCTTTCTTATTACCGTTAAGGGTACCATCATTCTCCCAATTTTTCATGCTTTACTATGTGTGTGATCCTTAGGTCTTCAGTCACTCACTTCCCATATGCAATATTTACAAAATCTCCTGTTACTTTTTCTCTAGCTGCAACTCTGATACAAGCTTTCCAGGACTATTCTCTGGACTAAGCTATTCCAGTAGGTTTCTAGTTGTTCTGTCTCATGAATTCACACTCATTCTCCACTCAGCTACCAAAATTATTTTTCTTAAAGTCCCATTCTGATCATGTCATACCACTCTCAATAAACTCTAGTGGCTCCCTATTATCTCCAGGAATAACTAAAAAGTACTTAAGTTGGTATTTAAGACATCTCACAATCTAGAACTTTCCTACTTTTCCAGTCTTCTTCTAATACTTTTCTTACCTTTCTAAACTTTAAGATTCAGTAAAACTGGCCTGCTTGCTATCTCTCCCATATCATACTCTGTCTCTTAGCTTTGGTTTTCACTAGTCATGCATTTGTGTGAAAGGAGTATATAGGAGGTGGATTGGATTCACTGGCTTTTAAGCTGTATTCTATGCAAGTCTATAATATCTTGTTTGCTTCTGATGTGAGAATTTTCTTAGACTTTTGCTACAAAAATTATCATTCTCCATTTGACAGCTTCATTTTTGATTCTAGCTGCACTGATTTTGTTCATACTTTTATCTCCAGTATGCCTTTATTATCTCCTACCTGACTCCCTCCAATGACCCATTACAAGAATTTGTCTGAGCTAAGAAATGCCAACATGAACTCATTTTAAGGTATCACAGACACAGTTTGTAGTCAGTGGATAAGTAATTGGATGAAAATATTATTCAGAATTTTTTCAGGTTTTTTTTTTTTTGCAGGTTTACCTTCACTTACTGTTTTCTAATTTTTAGAGCTCTCTTTCCATGTTACTTTTGGTGTAAAGTAATAAGATTCACAGAATCAAAAAATAATAATGTGCAGGGAAAGTCATTCCAACATAAACTTAAATTATGATGGATATCTACAACAAAAGATATTCTGATAAATATATAATTGGTTATAGTCAAAAATTAAGGCTGCTAACTTCATTTACCTTAGATACAAATATGTGAATTTGTAGTAGTGCTAGCTAGAAAGAAAATATATAAAAAGATGAATCATGTCCTCACAAAGAAATGCATATTAAAAACATGCTGAAACTCCCACTCAAATTAGGAGAATTTTATAAGGCCATCAAGTCCTCACTTATCCAAAGCTAGTATTTGTATTTTCCACACATCTCTGCATCAATATTAACACTTTAAATAGTTAGAAATGAATGTTTAACAGTTTATTGGCGTAGCTTGGCAACAAAGGTCTTTGGTACCTACAATTATGCTTTGCAAGTGACAGGGGTAATTACTTCTTAATGGTGAAACAATAGTTGGGATCATATTTAACTCAGAATTGTGAATACAATTTTCATTAAACATCTCACTCTAATCATTTCTTAGTCCGGATTTGAGCAGGGTAGTGAAGGGAGGGAAGGAGGAAGGAAGGTCCACAGAATGAGCTCCCTGCCATCAGCAGGCAGGGCACGCACAGCCTCAAGAGGATAATTTGGTTCCTCTAGTGCTTGGAGACACTTACTGTCAGATTATACCACCCTACAACTAAAAACAGTTTAACAGATAAAAGCGGCTGTTGAGGGGAAGTATATGGTAGCCTGACAGAATATATTCCCAATTCCTTTCTGGTGAAATCAAACATGTATGAAATACCCAATTCAAATCATTTGTCATGTAATTATACCTTAGATAAAATTTCTAACCTTGACTTCCATGATCTTGTGGTGTTTCCATTAAATTTAACACGCCCTATTAAACATAAAGAGAAGTAATTGATCATGGGAGATCATACTTTGAGACCTCTGAGGTCTCTTTCAAGATTTATGTCAAGATAACCCCGAATGGGGTCACATGGAGTCAAATATGACTGAGACAAGTGAACAACATTTGATCTACATTTTCTATCATAGTGCCAAGATCATGAAAGGGCAACTAGGTAGTGTAGTAGATAAGAGTGCTGGTTCCAGAAGTCATCTCCCAGAGTTCCATTCTGAACCCATATATTTCCTAGCTGGGTGATCCTAGAATAGATACTTAAGTCTATTTGCGGTAGATTATTTTCTGTTAAAATGAATTGGAGAACGAAATGGCAAAGTACTTCAGTATCTTTGTCAAGAAATCTCCAAATGGGGTTACAAAGAGTTAGATGTGATTGAAAATTGGCTGAACGATAACAAAAAACGATTTTGAAGGATCATACATTTTGAATTGGAAGGGATTTCTCCAATCACCTTGTCCAACTCCTTCATTTTGCCAATAAATCGACACCCAGAAAGAGAAGTCCTTTTGAACAAAATGGGAAATGACAAATCATGGTAAGTAGTATATAACTATTCCTTTGATTGAATAGAGTTTTGCCTACACTATTGCTGATTTTATCATGTTTTATTATAAATGAACTTTAAATGAACACCTACATCTGTTAAAGTCTCTTACTAATTTCCTCAACAGTTTTAAAAGAAATCAAAAAAAAAAAATCTTATACTCATATAACTTACATTCTCTTAGTATTAGGAAGATTGTAGGAAAGAGTTACAATATATTTTTCAGGTAGCTGTTTGGCCCAGAACAAGTCATCATCTTAGCCTCATTTTTTAACCTGTTAAATGGGAATAATAATAATAATAATATCTATCTCAGTTGTGAAGATCAAATATGATATTATTTAAGAATATACATAATTTTGAGAGAAAAATATTTTCAACTTCAAGTAGATTAGCTAAGAAAGGGTTGAAGGTGGCATCTGAACCCAGTTCTAGAATTTTAAGAGATAGATAAACACCTTTCCCTTTGACTTTGTTAAAGTCCCCTTTAGAGAACTTGAATAGTTTAGGCAAGGTGAATCAATCACCTATTTGTTAGAGAGAAATTTTAGTCAAATGCTGAGAGGTGAAAGGGTTCTGACATCAGGAACTTCATGTATCAATCAAATGACTATTCTGGACTAATTATACCTATATAGTCATTATTGAGGTCATATGTAATAGACTTCTTCTAGAACTGTGTTTGATTGTTAGAGGATCCCAATTATTTCGTTTGTCTGCGTGTAGCACTGTGCCTCGTATATAGGAAGTGCTTAATAAGTATTTGTTGACAGGATGACTGAATCTGACAAGTTGTAACTTTTGTGCTTATTTCTTTACCTTCAAAATAAGAACAATAAAATCAGCTCTTACTACTGCCCTGAGGTATGGTTGAGTCTAAGATGAAATGGTACTTGGGAAAGGACTTCAAAAAGCTTAAAGCCCAACTATTCAAAGTTGTTATTATCCTCATTTCTTAACAGCCTATTAGCGGGCTGCCTTCCATGGGTTACTCAAAATAGATTAACAGAGACCACAGTTGTAAAATCAATGTATTCTTATTGCTTCAATCTGAGCAAATAGGATCTTCTCCCCTCCCTTGTTGCTCTTGCTCATGATTTATGTTGTAATTATTTGGAGTGCAAAGTACGCATGTATGCTTCATCATAAGTACACTTTGAGAAGCAGAATCGAGAACTTTCAGAAAAAAAAAGAAAAATAAGAGGAGCCCTGACTACATTGAGACAAGATGAGAATAGTTTCTACCCAAGCATATTGCAACTAGTATCTCTCAGTGAGAAGATAAGTCCTAGGGAATTGTCTGAGGATCAAGAGATTAAATGACTTACTTATGCTCACAATGTTAGTGAGTGTTGGAAACAGAAATCCAACCATGGTCTTCTTGACTTTAAGATTCTTCCCGATTATCTGGCCTGCCATTATAAAGTAAGCAATAATAAAGATCAATAAAAAAGCTTGCAGCTAAAAGAATGTTTTCTAAACATTATATCTGTGTCATTTAAAATGTTTAAGAACTATGCCCAAAGGGCTATAACTTTACATAACTTTTGATCCAGCAGTCTTATGATCCAACAGTGTCTGTATTCCAAAAAGATCATAAAAGAGGGAAAAAGACTCACATGTGCAAAATTTTCTGTAGTCATACTTTTTGTTGTAGCAAGGGAATTGAGTGGATGTTCATCAATTGGGGAGTTGATGAATAAATTATGGTATATTAATGTAATGGAATATTATTATTCTCTAAGAAATGATGAGTAGGCTGATTTCAGAAAAGGCTAACAAGAACGAATGTTAAATAAAGTGATTAGAACCAAGAGAACATTTTACATAGCAACAATTTGATGATATGTTGAACAACTGTAACAGACTTGACTCTTCAACAATAAGGTGATTCAAGGCAGTAAACTTGTGTTGGAAGAAGCCATTCATATCCAGACAGGGAGCTATGTGGACTGACTGTGGCTCAAAGGATAGTATTTTCACTTTGTTGTAGTTTGTTTGCTTTTTTTCTTTCTCATTTTTTCCCTTTTGATCTGATTTTTCTTGCCCAATAAGACAAATGTGGAAATATATTTAGAAAAATTGCATGTTTAACTTGTCTTGGATTACTTGCTGCCTAGAGTGGGAGATGAAGAAGGGTGAAAAATTTGGGACACCAGTTTTTGCAAGGGTGATTGTTAAAAACTATCTTTGCATGTATTTTGAAAAATAAAAAGATATTATTATAAAATGCTTAAAATGTTCAAGAGACATAATTTCTGGATAATCCTTTTATTAATGATGCAAGCATTTTAATAAATAAATAAAAAAGCTCAGTAACATTCCTGAATGCCTGGCTCAAGGGTTATATGCCCTTGGAAAAGTAGGTTCTAGGAGGTGGCAATCAACTCTGATTGGTTAATAAGTAATGAGAAAGGATGAATATTACAATGAGATGCTAGACTTATATGTCATTTACTTCTAAATTATGCCAGTTTGGAGCAATATAATCAAGTAATTTCTTTCTATCCAAACATCAGTGGAGCATAATGGGCTTCTCCATCTTCAATTAAAACCTTTGTAGGGTTGAGTGCGGTCTGACCATAATGTGGAGAAAGTTAATTCAACTTTCCAAGGCTGAATTTTTAAATGAGAACTTTTGAAAAAGGGGAGAACTCTGGATCTCCATAAATCATTGGTTTCTGATAATCATTTCTTTGATATCATTTGATCCTCATAGAAATGCAAGTTGAATTAGACAGTGTAGATATTTATGGCTCCATTTTACAGAAGAGGAAAACAAAGGTTTACGCTAAAAAAGTAACTTGCTCAAGATGATACACATAAGGTCACTGGATCATTGATACATAGGTGACAAGGGTCTTAGAGTCCATCTGGATATAAGATCATAGATTTTGAACTGGAAAGGACTTTATCATGTAGTCCTCTAGTTTTACAGTTGAGGAAACTGAAAAATCAGGATATAAAGGGATTTATCACAATTATATGGGTAGTATGTCTCAGAGGCAGGATATCAACTCAAGACCTCTGACTCCAGAGCCAGAATTCTTCCCGTCTGTCTCTGAGAGCTAGATGATATTCTCACTCCAACTCCATTGCTTTGTCCCCAACAACGCTCACTTGATCTTACCTTAAATTTTGAAATTAGAGAATGTTCAGCCTGGAGGACACAATCTATTAGACTGTGCCCTTTATTGGCAGAGAGTAAAGTTGACACTTTTCCAGTCGAACTCCTGTGATATGTGGCACATTCTTTCTTTCCCACTAAATCTATCGTCAGTGGAGCCTGGGGAAAACCATAGCCAGCAAGAGAAATGTTACCTCCCTGGAGAAGTAATAGAGATTGTAAATACTTAGAGAAAAACAAAAAAATGGAGGCATCAGCTTCCAGGATTTGTGAATGTGGAAGCAGGAACTCTACTGCATGCAGAAAATTCCTAAACTAAGGGGTACGTAGCAGTGGGATTGGAGGAAATAGGGAGGAAAGACTAAAGACTCTCAAAAATGGTTACAAATACTCTCAACTTATGAGGCATGGATTCCAAAGTCTAGTAGGCAAAGTAGACAAGTCCCTAGGGCATCATATTTGTGAGGGAGGGCCTTTCCTTTCAGATTACCTTGCATTTTCACTGTATGAAGCTGGATATTGCCTTCCCAAATAGAAGAGAAGTCCTTTAAAATTAGGGACTGTGTCTTTTACTTTCTTAGTATTTCTATTTCTTAGTATAGTGCCTGGTACATGGCAAGTGCTTAATAAATGCTTATTGACTCAATTATTGAATGTCAGCAAAGAACTCTTTTCAAAATAACTTTTTCCCAAAATGCAGAATGAAAATATCACAGGGCTCAGTTTTCCAGTTTTTTCCCTGAAACCTAAAGAGTCAAATCTGTGATTTTGTGCTATGGCTTCTCCCTTCACTGATAAGATCACAATACCTCTATACCATGGGTT
The DNA here is from genome assembly GCF_048593235.1 of Sminthopsis crassicaudata. Classification (NCBI taxonomy): domain Eukaryota; kingdom Metazoa; phylum Chordata; class Mammalia; order Dasyuromorphia; family Dasyuridae; genus Sminthopsis; species Sminthopsis crassicaudata. The sequence continues at coordinate 31,947,268 of NC_133619.1, read as the reverse complement.
ACCATCTTCCACATTCACTGTGAACAAAAAGTTCTTCCCCCCAAAATGTTCTGAATGAAACAAGGAGTGCATTTCATCACTGGACTTCAGACAGGATATATAGGGCTTCTCGGAGCTTTCTATTGGCCTAAGATTTGAGAACTCATAAACCTGTTTGAGCCCGAAAGAGGTTTGGATCCAATATCAGAGGATTTGGGTTCAAGTCCCATCTCTGATTGTGATTCCTTGTATGACTTTGGAAAAGTCACTGCATTTGCCTCGGCCCCATCTTCCCTATCTTTAAAAAGGTTACTTCTGAGAAGTCTCTAAATCTGTGATCTTTCAGATTCCACACAAATATATGTAGAGTTGAGGTGACAAGCCATAGTTGTTGTTTTTAACGAAGTATGTCATTAAGCATCAAAAGCATCATCATATGAATAAATGTATACTATTTTACACAGAACTCTTTCAAAAAATACATAGTGTACTTTTTTATTTGTCTTCTTAAACAGAGGAAGCATAGGGAATAAACTTGTGATTCCACAGAGATAGAGAATTCACTTGAAAATTATATCTCAATTTAAATGAGCATCTCTCTAAAATGTGCAGAATTGCCTGGGATACAGAGGTTGAGGCCTGCCCAGGGAAACACAGCTAGTAAGTACAAGAGGAAAGAGTTGATATAAGATCTTTCCTAGTCTGGGGCTAGCTTTCAATCAACCCTCCCATTTTGTTTCTCTTAACAAAGTTTGTGGAGTTTCTATCTCAGATATGTTAGCAAATAAAAGACTTCCTCTGATACTTAAAGGCAAATCTCTTTCTCTTCTCCCTCCCTCCCTCCCTCTTTCTCCACCCCTTCCCTCTATTTATTTATATTGAAAGTAGTTCCCAGGCTCTTCGGTCCTCTTAGGCAATGGTTTTATTCATTCATTCAACAAATGTTCATTAAATGTTGATTATATTCTGGGAGAAAATGATATGCACAACAACTCTGTCTCAAGGGTTTTCAAGGAATTTCTAATTGAAACAAGGGAGGGGCATATATAAATAATTAAGATAACAAAGAAAGTGACATTAAGTAAAGAAGAGGTACAAGAAAAAGAGATGAGAAATTTAGGAAGGAAAGATTACTTTGGTCTCTTCTATATTTGATCTCTATTTTATGCTGTAGTGTCAAATTAGGAAGGGTCATAGATTGAGAGGTGGAAGGGATCTCTCCAATCACTTATTCCCAATCCCTTATTTTGCAGATAAAGAAATTGAGCCCAAACAGAAGGAACTTGCCTAAGATGGTGTAGGTTGAAAAGTCACTTAGCCAGGATTTGAACTGACCTTGCATGTGTCCAAGAATAGTGTTCTTTTTACTGTTTTATGTTTGGTAGGGAAATGAATGTCACAAATGCAGACTACTCTTTTAAGTTGTTTGGAAATGAGAAAGGCAGGATTTTAGATTAGGGGAATGGTGAGATCAAAAGAATACTCTTGTAAAAATGGTCTTAGAGACTTGAATGTTTTAGTTGAGGGAAGAAGCTAGGAAAGAAGAAATGAATGAAGATGAATGAGTGATAGGGAGTAGTGGATGGAACAAAGAAGGTGGGAGAGAATATAGTGAAAGTTTAGCTTTGGGAATGAAGAAATAACTAAAAGAAAAGAGTAGAGGATGGACATGAACATTGATAGGTTATAAGGAGAAGAGTTTTTAAAAGTGTATCTAGAATCATAAATTAACAGCTGGAAAGGACTTAAGCCACTTATTCCACTTCCTTATTCTGTAAAGGTGATGCAGTGGATAAAGTCCTAAATCTAGATTTTATATATATATATATATATATATATATATATATATATATATATATATATATATATATATATATATTGCCAAGAAAACCCCCAAATGGGGTAATAAAGAGTTGGAAATGACTGAACAGCAACATTTTTAAATGGCAAAACTGAAGATCAGAGAGTTCAATGACTCACACAGAAAGGAGCAGAGTTAAGCTTTGAATCCTCAAACTTTTCACACTCAAAATCTAGTGGTCTTTGCATTATACCAGTAGTTTTCAATGTGTGGGACTCCATTTCAAAACTGTTTTCATAATGATGATGATAATAACAATTATGCCTTTTAAATTTCCTATATGATGAATATCAACAGATATAATCTATATAAACAAAAGATTTTAGGGAGGTCCTCAATAATTTTAAAAAATTTAAAGGGTTCCTGAGACAACAAAGTTGTCTTGCTCAGTAGCTGCTTCTAATTACAATCCTCTAGGGAGTTAGGAAAAACAAAGTTGAACTGGGGCCATTAGGACAGAAGATTTAATTTGAAAGAAACATCATAGGAAATTTGGTAAAATTAGGAAGTGAATGAGGGGAAATAAATGAGTTGGAAGACAGAGGATTTGTGTTTTATTCCTTCTTTGCTTATTTCTATGGATCTCAGTTTAATCATCTACAAAATGAAATAGTTGGACTAGATTTCACCTTAGATTTCTGCTGTGCTATAAATCAATGGTTTTTTAAAATAAATAGAAGGGATTTCCCTGAAGCTGTGGAGGTCCTGTTGAGGTCTGATAACATGATTTGGGAACTTTTACCAACAGCTTGGGAGCAGAAACAGAAAAGGTCAATCTGAGTTACACAGACTTGGGGCTTAATGTGGTATAACAGGTGTATCCTTCTTTTATTTGGATTTTAACTGGAGTTTTCTATGCCTCAGGAAAGTCATTAGAGTTATCTTTGGGTGCTTACATAAGTGACATTATGCTTTGTTACTCAACCTTCACTAAAATGGCTTAGGAGGGACAATAGAGAAAGGGGCCATTGTGTGTGAGAGATAATAATGTCTGTCCCAGAGCTAGTTCAAAAGGACATTGGGAGGATTAATGAGATGATATAGATGTTCTCAAAAGAAAAAAAAAAAGATGTCATGTAAGGTACTATTATGACTTTCATAATTATGAGCAATAGCGTATTTTGAACCTTTGAGTGTATTCCATTAAAAAAAGACTATTAAATCAGTGAATTATTGTAATGTCTTTCTTTAAGTTCTGCAGGTTGGATAAAATCTTCCATGCACCTGTTATTTAACTTACACGTGTGTGTGTGTGTGTGTGTGTGTGTGTGTGTGTGTGTGTGTGTGTGTGTGGAGGGGAGGGAGTAGATGGTGGAATTCTTCCAGTCATGTGAGACTCTTGAGCTGTGCAAAGACACATAAATCCTGAAAGAGACCTTCTGCCAGAGCGTGGAATGAGATTTCAAATTCCAATTTTTCATGTCTTACAGGTCCATTAAACAATTTGTTTGAAAACTTCTTTACCAGTGTTCACTAGCTTCTGCAATTAGGGGGGAAATTCTATTAAATTCATCTTGTATCTTTTGGAGTTTCCTTGTGAGTGTGGGGATCATTATGCATTAATTAGTTAACCCAATACGAATTGTAAAACTAAATGATCATAGCTAGAGTTGGAAAGGATTTTAAAGATCACTAAGTATAACTTATTCATGTTACTATGAGGAAAATGAGACCAAGAGATTCAGGAGACCTGTTAGATTAAGTAACTTTTCCAAGATCACACAGATAGGAAATGGGAGTAAGATTTTCATCCTGATAACACTACTACCAGCCTACACCGAAATATAAATATATGTATCTTTCTCTCTCTTTCTCTCTCTCTCTCTGTATATATATATATGTATATATATATATATATATATATTTATATATGTATATATATATATATATACATATATATATATATGTATATATATATATATACACACACATGCATAAATGTATACAAATGTATATCTGCATGTGTAAATGTATAAAATATATATCCATGAATAAATGTATATATAATATGTAAATATAAATAGTATTCAATATTTAACAAAATTTCATTTTTTAAAAAAATTGGAATAAGTATTGATTAGAACAGCAGAAAGTTTCAGAGAACAGATAAAGGACTTTGAAATAATAGGCCTTTTTTACAGGAAATAAATTTAAAGAACATGTAATCTACACTCCTCCTCCCACTCCCTTATAGATAAAAAAAAGCCATAGCCATATAGGGAATATAGAGTAAAATCAGAGTTTGAACTAGGGTTCTTTGATTTCAAAGTCAATATAATTTCCCTTGTACCATGCTGGGATAGAAGCGGAATGGTGGAGTGAAGCCAGGAAGTTGCTTGAGCTTTCTCAGTTTCCCTTGAAAACAACAAGAAACCAAGCCTCTGAATAGAGTCTAGAATGACAGAGTCCACAAAGAGATGGAATGAAACAATTTCCAGCTTAAGAAAGTTTGAAAGGACTTAAAGAAAGTCAGTCTCCCCTGAGTGAAAGGGGTAAACAACCTAGTCCAGATAGTGTCTGGGAAAATCAGTGAAATGGTTTTAATCACGGCATGGATCAACAACTGAAACCTCCTGTCCTATCTCAATAGATTGGTAGCAGAGCAGATCATTGGGGCAGCTTCTATGAAGATGAATTCCTGGCCTGGGAAACCAGACAACAGCATGTGGTACTAGACTGGGCTGAGTGCAGAACTATGAACAAGTTACCAAACACAAAGAACCCATGTACTCAAATACAAAACTCAAAGTGGCACAAAAAGCTTGGGTCAGTATCCCCTGTATGCCAAGAGAAAAGCTCAACTTTAAAACAGGGAAAAAAAGTTAAAAAAAAAAAAAAAAAGAGCAAAAGACAAAAAAATAAACAAACAAACAACGAACCAAAAAACCTTTACCATAGAAAGCTACTCTTGTGTTAGGAAAGACCAAAACCAACTCAAAATAGGACAAAATTCTAACTTATGAAATCTCAAAGAAGAATATAATTGGTCTCAAGCCCAAAGAGCCATTTTGGAGGAGTTCATAAAGGATTTAAAAAGTTACATAAGAGAGGTAGAAGAAAAAAATGGCAAAAGAAAGGAGAAGTATGTAAGAGAAAGTCCCCAACTTGGAAAAGGAAAACAATTCCTTAAAAAAATACAATTGATTAAATGTACCAAAAATATATTGAAGAAAGTAATACTTTTAAAAGTAGAATTAATCAAATGGAAAAGGAGACACACAATCTAACTGAAGAAAATCATACATTAAAGATTAGAACTGAACAGGTAGAGGCTAATGACTCTGAGACAACAGTCAAACAAAATAAAAAGAAGAAAAAATAGAAGAAAATATAAAGTACTTCATTGAAACAACAACTGACCTGGAAAATACGTCCAGAAAAGACAATTTTAAAATTACTGGACTACCTAAAAGCCCAGAGACAGAATCTGGACAGCATTCTTCAAGAAATCATCCAAAAAAAAAAAAAAAAAAAGGTTGCCCTGTTATACTAGAACAAGATGGCAAAATAATCATTGAAAGAATCCATTGATTACCTTGTGAGATCCCACAAGGAAAACTCTAGAGAATATTGAAGCAAAATTCCCTTGTACCATGCTGCCCTCTCTTAATATGTGTATATTTGCTTCCATACCTAAGTAATGCTATTGGGTGCTTAAAGGAGTGAGGAATAAACCAGCCTATAATCAATATTTTCTTTTCTTTCTTCCTTGCTGCATAGAATGAAACTAATTCCTTCCCAGGCCTTCCCTATCTCCACCTCAGGGACTGATTTAGCATGTGACCTTTTCTTTAGTTACCGTTATCTCCTCTTCGTGAAGATTTGATTAGCCATGTCCTATTATAGCAACTCACTTGAGTTTTAGCCTATCAAACAATTTGGCCCAATAATAGAAAAAACAAGATTCATTGGAAAAGAGCCTGAATGGGAAAGATTGAAGGCAAAAGGAAAGAGGGATAGAAGAGGATGAAATGGCTAGATGATATTCTGGAAACAATGTTCATAAGTCACAATAGCTCAGAGCCCCCACTTGGGAAAATCTTGCATTCACTTAGGAGTTTGGCTCTGGCTTAGTATATATTTTCGGGTCTTTACAGATAACCACTCATAGTTCTTTATTTGGGCAAAAGTCAACATATAGATTATAGTTAGGATAAAAAAGTGAATATATTATAGTATCTGTTTTTGGATCAGCACACAAAAGTTAAGTTGGGAAAAGTGTAGATCTTAGCAAAGTTTTTTTTTTTTCTTCTTTTTAAAAACTATTTATTTAAAATTAAATATAAAGTAAGAAAAATACAAAAAGAAAGACAAAAAGGGAAAACAAAACAAAACATTGTCATGTGACCAGCAGAACATCAGGGAGGAATCAAAATATGTAACAATACATTTCCATTTCAGGAAAGCATATAGAATAATAGAAGACATTCACAACTGTTCCTTTTCTCTTGACTTTCTTGCAGGTTATTCTTTTATTCTCTATTGCATAATTTCATTGTATTATTTTCCCCCTTACATCTCCCTATGTATATGTATATATGTATATCTATATCTGGCTCTTATTGTAGCTGCTGATAAATCCTCTACAATTCTAATTGTAGCTCCAGCATATTTGAATTTTTTCTTTTAAATTTTCTCCTTGATATTGGTGTTTCAAAATTTAGCAATAATGTTCCCATTTGTTTTCCTTGTAGGATCTCTGTATAGTAGTGATCAGTGGATTTTTTTTATTTCCATTTCTCCTTCTTGTTCTATCACTTCAGGGCAATTTTCTTGATTATTTCTTACATTATTGTATTGAGGTTCTTTTTCATTTAATCATATCTTTCAGATAGTCCAATTATTCTTATGTTTTCTCTTCTTGATCTGTTTTCTTACAAGATGTTTCACATTCTGTTCTATTTTTCATTATTTATATTTTGTTTTGTTATTTTTTGATCTCTTATAACTTTGCTGGATTTTTCTTGCCTGATTTTGGTGTTCAAAGACATGTTTTTGTCTTTAAGGCTCCGAATCTCCCTTTTTAGTTAATTGACTTT